>NC_053394.1:272645182-272647375 GCF_905171765.1 Bufo bufo | reverse complement strand
GGGAATTCATTTTTCCTTCGATGATAGTAATCCGTCCAGGCCCTGACGCAGCAAAGCAGCCCCAAACCATGATGCCCCCACCACCATACTTCACAGTTGGGATAAGGTTTTGATGTTAGTGTGCTATGCCTCTTTTTCTCCACACAAAGTGTTGTGTGTTTCTTCCAAACAACTCAACTTTAGTTTAATCTGTCCACAGAATATTTTGCCAGTACTGCTGTGGAACATCCAGGTGCTCTTGTGCAAACTGTAAACGTGCAGCAATGGTTTTTTTTGGACAGCAGTGGCTTCCTCTGTGGTATCCTCCCATGAAATCCATTCTTGTTTAGTGTTTTATGTATCGTAGATTCGCTAACAGGGATGTTAGCATATGCCAGAGACTTTTGTAAGTCTTTAGCTGATACTCTAGGATTCTTCTTCACCTCATTGAGCAGTCTGCGCTGTGCTCTTGCAGTCATCTTTACAGGACGGCCATTCCTAGGAAGAGAAGCAGCAGTGCTGAACTTTCTCCATTTATAGACAATTTGTCTTACCGTGGACTGATGAACAGCAAGGCTTTTGGAGATACTTTTATAACCCTTTCCAGCTTTATGCAAGTCAACAATTCTTAATCGTAGGTCTTCTGAGAGCTCTTTTGTGTGAGGCATTATTCACATCAGGCAATGCTTCTTGTGAAAAACAATACCAGAACTGGTGTGTGTTTTCTATAGGGCAGGGCAGCTGTAACCAACACCTACAATCTCATCTCATTGATTGGACTCCAGTTGGCTGACACTTCACTCCAATTAGCTCTTGTAGATGTCATTAGTCTAGGGGTTCACATACTTTTTCCACCTGCACTGTGAATGTTTACATGGTATGTTCAACAAAAACATGGTAACATTTAATTATTCGTGTGTTATTAGTTTAAGCTGACTGTGATTGTCTATTGTTGTGACTTAGATGAAGATCAGATCACATTTTATGACCAATTTGTGCAGAAATCCATGTCATTCCAAAGGGTTCACATACTTTTTCTTGCAACTGTATCTTCCCACTTACTTATGGAGGCTACCAGGACCTCTCGAGAACATCTAATATCCAGGGATTAGCAGTAAGAGTAGGTCAGAAGTTGGCTGACCATCAGGATCCTCCAAATTTCTTAGATGCCACGCTGCCTTATACTTCCTGGGCATGAGCAGAGTAGCAAGGTGTACTGTGTTCAGCTTCGTTACACCATACCTCCCAAGTGTCCCTCTTTGCTCCTTAAATGTTCCTCTTTTTGACCTGCAAAATAATTTGCATTATTAAACTTATTAAACTGCTCCAGAAACTGTCTGGTTCCTACCCATATATTAAACCGCACCCGACTTACTGCTACTGTCTCGACATGGCAGGAAATGGCTGTGAATGCTGCTCAGTAAAATCACTGGCTGCAGCCATGACCTGCCTCATCCAGTGATTAGATCTTTCACATAATAAGACGTGTCCCTCTTTGACTATCCAAAAGGTTGGGTGGTATGTTACTGTTAAAGATATGTGAATTTTACTGTTAAAGATGTGTGAATTTTATTCTATATTTTTTGTATATTTAGGACTGTAATGAGTTAAACTTTTTCTCTTCCAAGTGCCTCCCTCCCACCCCTCTCTTTGTCTCAAGCCGGAGAAGAGAGGAAGGGGGGAAAAGTGCTGTGCTGTGGGCAGTGTCTGATTTCTCACCTTTCTGCAGGTGTCCCATGGAGTGTGGTGGAATGTGTAAACCAATCATATGACTTGATGATATATGTTGTTCACTGCCTATAGAGAAGCACCTCTTTGAAGTGTCACATATGACGTATGCAGTAGTATTGTTAGACTGTCCACCATTATTAATGGCGACCCTTAGATGTTTACATTAGCTTAACATTCCAAGGTGGTACCCACTGCGCAGATGTTAAGAGTGTTATCTCTGTTTCTCTTATCTCTTTTTCTCTTTGACCAATGAAACAATGGTTATGTCTCAGTGAGGACTGCCCTCTTCTGAAGATATATATATATATGCTTACCTCATGTAATAAAGTATGAGATTGCTTTGACCAACTTCTGTGTCAGTGTTCAGTCTCTCTACCACGCGTGGATATTAACCCCCTGAGGGTACATTGATTCGGAACACCAGAGTGTATCTTAAATGCCCTAATTTAGTTGTGGCTTTAACATTACACAGCACCTTGCTGC
>NC_053394.1:272600019-272645082 GCF_905171765.1 Bufo bufo | reverse complement strand
GGTCTCTAGGATTGTGGATTCTCGCATTATCCGCGGTTCTCTCCAGTACCTTGTTCATTGGGAGGGTTATGGTCCTGAGGAGAGGATGTGGGTCCCAGTGGCGGACATTAAGGCCACTCGTCTCATCAGGGCTTTCCATAGGTCTCATCCTGAGAAGGTGTGCTCTGAGTGTCCGGAGTCCACCCATAGAGGGAGGGGTACTGTCACCGCCAGTTCTGTGAGAAGGTCTGTTAGATGTTCTTCTCTACCTCTTGCATGAGGTTCTTTGTTTTGGTTTCACTTTGTCATCTCCTTTCCTTCTCCCAGCTGTCACCTATTTACACTAATTGTCTCCCTTTATATTCCCTCCCATACTGCCTCACTTTGCGGTTTATACTTCTTCCTGGATGAGTTGTTCACTGCTGAAGGCTGCTACTGCTGATTCCTCAGATAAGTCCTTTTCCTTTATTTGTGTTTCCTTGCTGGCTTGATTCTAGGTGACCCTGACTCCATCCGTATTAAGAGCAGGGAGCCGGTGGTCGTGTCCCCTCACTATTATAGGGTTTTCAGGTGTCACACAGTATAAGGTACGTGGGCATGCAATCGTCTACCATAAAGACCTTTGCATGGGCATAGCAGTCAGGGAGAGCTCTAGGGGTTTTATAGGGCTCACCCATATGCTCCTTAGTTTGTGATGAAGCCAGTCGGATGTTTATTTATAAGTTCCAGCTTTCTGCAACACCATCCGTGACAACAGGTTTGTAACCTTGAGGCACTCTTTTTGGGGCAGTATCCCTAAGGCCCTATGTACACGGCCGCTGCACTGCAGTAATACACTCGTATGATCTATACGAGTGTATTACTGTAGTGCAGCGGTGGCATGAAGCGCACGGCGTCATAGCAACCAATGACGCTGTGCACTCCTGCTTTCAGCAGGATGCCAGGCCGGGATACCACGGACCGCCCACGGCCGTGTGCATGAGGCCTAAGACTGTGTTACAGAAGGATACTTTAGATTATGTAGCAGAAAAAAGTAGAGAAATGGCAATATGAAAAACAGACAGTAGCTTTAATCCTCATGATGCAACATAGACTATTGAAAAGTCTAATTAGATTCTATTGCTTTTATGCCATTAATTTCTGTTATTTCAGAAACCTATTAAATAAAAGTGTCTGTCTTATTTTAATCATTGCTAGGACTTTCTGCATGGCTTGTTGCCATAAAAATTCTGTGTCATAACCATGAGTATCAGAGTGTTTCTCTTGTTTTTTTCTCTAATAACCCTTATTATTAAAGATTAAACAAAACAAACTCCAGAGGATTACGTTATGGCAAAAAGCCCAGAGAAACTCATTGTTACAAAGGTACAACCATAGTTACTACAAAATGCTAAAGTTTGATGGAGCTAGCTCATTTTCCTTTAACATTTTGGCTATAATGGTTAAATACAGAGAGATTATGTTGGGACCATCATTTCATTATGTCTTCCCACTTCGTTATGGAGGCTACCAGAACCTCTGGAGAACATCTAATATCCAGGGATTAGCAGTAAGAGTAGGTCAGGAGTTGGCTGACCACCAGGTTCCTCCAAATCTGTTAGATGCCACGCTGCCTTATACTTCCTGGGCATGAGCAGAGTAGCAAGTACCTCCCAAGTGTCCCTCGTTGCTCCTTAAATGTTCCCCTTTTTGACCTCTGAAATAATTAGTATTAATAAACTTATTAAACTGCTCCAGAGACTGCCTGGTTCCTACCCGTATATTAAACCTCCCCTCGTGTCTATAATCAGATATTTCTGTCTATAATCAGATTTTTGTGCTACGATTTAAAAAGGTATTCTAGGGCAAGAAAAAAAGCTAGCCCGGGGGCTGCATATGCACAAAAAAACAATTACAAAACATAACTTATACCTACTTTAACATTCCCCCATTGCTGTAGTTCTGATGGTGTTGGGTACCCGATGCACCCAACTTCCTGCTACTGTCTTGACATGGCAGGAAATGGCTGTGAATGCTGCTCAGAAAAATCACTGGCTGCAGCCATGACATGCCTCATCCAGTGACTGGATCTTTTACATAATGAGACATGTCCCTCTTTGACCATCCAAAAGGTTGGGGGGGTATGTTACACCGCACCTTGTTGCTCTACACATGCCTGAGGAGAACAGAGCAACAGCACATGCTCAAGATTTGGAGGAGCCTGAAGGGTAACCATTGCGGCCAGGGGGATGTCACTGGACAGCAAGACCCATACAGTGAGAACACCTGTTTAACTCTTCTAAAGTCACTAGCATACTGCATGCAATGTTTAAAAAATTAATTTCATGACTGAAAATATGGCATGGTGGGGATTTAGGGTGGTAAAATAACCTGACAGGTTCCCTTTAAGTTATATTAAGAAATGTTCCCTATATTGTTGCATATTAAGATCCAATTTATTTTTGTAAGTTTAACAACCACTCTGGGTTCCATGAAAAATAAAGGAGGCCACATTCTGAAAGTACCCTGTAATTCTTTTTCATTTACAGCAGATACCTCTGTGTACCTTTCTTTATTTTATGTCAATGGAAACACCAAAGCAGATGAAAAAGCTAGCTTGTCTTCCTTTCAAGGATGCCAGTACACACTGGTACAAGAACTACCAGAGAGTTCTGAGAAACGTTTCTGGAAAAAGTGTTTTTGGGTTTCACAAAATTTCATGCATTTTTATTACAACTACTGCAAAGTATGTGATGGGATATTTTAAGATGGAGGTTTTATGGTGAAACACCATGAAGTCTTTAATTTCATTCTTGTTCATTCCCTCTTCTGTCATTTTCAATCCCACCTCATATTTGTATGTTGGGTTTGCTATTCTTATTTTATGAGTGTGCCAAAACATTTGTTTCGCTTCCAAACTTGGCAAGTGTATAAAGTATCCTGATTCCAGAAAACTGGCATAAACAATATGAAAACTTCTTCAAACCCTTTTTGACTCAGAATCACCAGAACAAAGCAAGACCCTGGCCTTCTTGTAATGTGATAACCTTATGCAGGCTACACAATCTGTCTGATATAAGCTAAGCTAACAGGGGAACAGGAGAAAAAGTAAACCGTAGGGGAGACATGTTGAAAACACAGATAAAGTTCACAGAATCAGCAAGTTCACCTTCAAGGGTTCAGGGGTTTGCCTTCAGCTGAAATATGCATAGAGCTATAGTATCTGCAAAGTCCTCCTGGTGTCACGGAAGGTGAGGGAAGGAAATCAAACCAAACACAACTAACAGGTAACAAAACACCAGGCTATGCCCCACAGCTAAGGAACAGGGAATGGTCACCACCTGACAAACCCTAAGCCTTTCCCTCACTGCTAACAACATGAACAAATGCCAATGGTAGAAGTGTTCATGCACTGGAACCTAATCCCTGCTGCAACTAAAACAGACCCTCAGCTAGGGAACAGGCGATAAGACAACCGGTTCCTTGCAAGAGATGAAGGAACCAGTGTCTTCCTAAGGCCTAGCCAGGAAATACAACAAAAGGGAAGAAAAGAGGACTTATCTCAAGACGGACTGGGAGCAGGAGATCCACCAAGCATCAACAGAGAACTCCAGAAGAAGCTATAAACCGCAAGGGCTATAGTGAGAGGCAGGTATAAATAGCATCACTAACAAACTAATGAGCAGAACCTGTGAGGGGTGGGATCCTGCTTAAAGCCATAACAAAGCAATCTGTCAAATAGGATCACATGCCACAAGTCTGACAGACCTTCTCAGATCACTCACAGGGCAGGGCATGACAGTACCCCCCCCCTTCTACGGGTGACCTCCGGGCACCCAGGACCAACTTTATCCGGGTGTGCCCTGTGAAAGGCCTTCACAAGGCGGCTAGCATTGACATCGGCAGCCGGAACCCACATTCTTTCCTCAGGACCGTATCCCCTCCAATGCATAAGGTACTGAAGGGGGCCCCAAAGAACATGCGAGTTGAGTATTCTAGGAGATTTGAAACTCCAGATTACCATCTACCAAAACCGGAGGAGGAGGCAAAGGAGATGGTTCAACAGGGTCAACATACTTCTTCAACAGGGATCTGTGAAACACATTATGGATCTTCCAGACGAAATGCAACCGGATTAACAATGGCCGAGATTTTGTAAGGACCAATAAATCTTGGGCCCAACTTCCAAGAGGGTACTTTCAACTTAATGTTCTTAGTGGATAACCACACCAAATCACCCACACACAGGTCCGGACCCGTCATACGTCTCTTGTCTTCCGCCAGATAGAAGACAACGAAGAAGAGAATCTCTCCTCTTCAGGTATACCAGAAGCTTCAGTCCCAGAAAAAGTAACAAACTGAGGGTGAAAACCATATGTGCCAAAAAATGGTGACTTATCAGTTTACTCCTGTCTACGGTTATTCAAAGCAAACTCAGCCAAGGACAAAAACAAGGACCACTCTTCCTGATTTTAAGCGACGAAACACCTCAAATAAGTCTCCAGGTTCTGGTTAGTGCGCTCAGTTTGTCCATTCAACTGAGGATGGAAAGCCGAAGAGAAAAACAACTGAATACTAGGGTTGAGCGAACCCGAACTAACGTTCGGGTTAGTACCGAATTTTTGTAACCCGGACCCGAACTTTTCCGTGAAAAAGGCTGCAGAGCAGCCAATCAACAAGCATTTAACTTGTGTGCCCTTAGAAGTCATCACAGCCATGCCGACTAATGGCATGGCTGTGATTGGCCAGTGCAGCATGTGACCCAGCCTCTATATAAGTTGGAGTCACGTAGCGCTGCACATCACTCTGCTCTGATTAGTGTAGGGATAGGATGCTGCTGCTGTGAGGGAAAGAATAGGACAGTATCTTTAATCTGAAGTGCTTGTTAACTCAGCGATCTACCTAGATTTTGTTTTGTGGGTGCAGTGCACAATCTTTTTACCCTGCCCTGAGCCCAGTGACACAGAAAAATAACTTTTATCCGTCTGTTAGTTAGGTGGGCAGCAGCGGCCATTTTATGCAAGTTCTGTGCACTAGCACAGCATATGTGCATTTGTGACAGTCAAATAGAAGCTTGAAATACTGCAATTATATTCTGGGTTTTTGGCAAGACCCTACATCTGTGGCCTTTGCAGCATTTGTTTGTGTGAAATTTAAGCTTGAAATACTGCAATAATTTTCTGGGTTTTAAAAAACATCCATTTTTGGCAATACCCTCCATCTGGGGCCTATGCCGCATTAGTCAGTGTGCAATTTAAGCTTGAAATACAGCAATAATTTTCAGGGTTTTGGTCAAAATACTAAATTTTACAGCCCTTGTTGCATCTGTCAGTGTGAAATACAAGCTTTAGATACTGCTGTCATATTCTGTTATTAAAAAAAATCCTAATTTTGCAGCATTTGCTGCATCTGTCATTGTTTAATACAAGCTTGAAATACTTCAATAATTTTCTTGGTTTAAAAAAAAAACACCCATTTTTGCAAATACCCTCCATCTGGGGCCTATGCAGCATTAGTCAGTGTGCAATTTAAGCTTGAAATACTTCAATAATTTTCTGGGTTTTAAAAAACACCCATTTAGGGCAAAATACAAAATTTGCAGCCTTTGCTGAATCTGTCAGTGTGATATACAAGCTTGAAATACTGCAATAATATTCTGGGTTAAAAAAACACCCATATTGGGCAATTTACTAGATTTGCAGCCTTTGCTGCATCTGTCAGTGTGAAATACACATGTTAGATACTGTTGTTCTATTCTGTTATAAAAAAAATACCCACCCATTTTAGGCCAAATACTAAATTTGCAGAGAATGAGGAGAGTGTCGAATAAGGGACATGGCCCCGGTCGTGGTGCTGCTGGAGGAGCTCCTGTTGCAGGGAGAGGACTTGGTTGACCTGTGCCAGCTACACACACAAGTGAAACACCTTCCTCAGGTGCGAGTAGGCGACAGAACCTGCAGCAGTATTTTGTCGGGCCTAATGCGGCTCTATGAATGGTGAGGCCACAACAAGTACAGGCGATAGTAGATTGGGTTGCTGACAGTGCCTCCAGTTTCTTCACATTGTCTCCCACCCAGTCTCCTGCTGAAAGATCAGAGTTGGCACCTGTAGCCGATGTCCATCAGTCTTTCACCTCACCCCCTTGCAAATCAGCCAAGCAGTCTGAGCCCCAAGTCATGCAGCAGTCTCTTCTGCTTTTTGATGACTCTGTTAGCAGGGTTTCCCAGGGCCATCCACCTATCCTTGCCCCAGAAGTGGAAGAGATTGAGTGCACCAATGCCCAACCACTTTTTTTTCAAGATAAGTACATGGGAGGACCACCGCAGCACATCTCGGATGATGACGAAACACAGGTGCCAACTGCTGTGGCTTTCTGCAGTGTGCAGACCGACAAGGAGGGCAGGGGTGAAGACTGGGTGGAAGATAATGTGGAGGACGATGAGGTCCTCGACCCCACATGGAATAAATGTCATGCGACTGACCTGTGTAGTTCGGAGAAAGAGGCGGTGGTCGCACAGAGCCACCAGCACAACAGAAGAGGGAGCAGGGTGCAAAAGCGGAGCGGTCATCCCCTAGACAGTACGCCTGCTACTGCCCAACGCAGCAAGGGACTGAGCACACCAAAGCCAGCTCCAAGGAGTTCCCTGGCATGGCAGTTCTTCAGACAATGAGCTGACGACAAGACACGAGTGGTTTGCACTCTGTGCAATCAGAGCCTGAAGCGAGGCATAAACGTTCTCAACCCGAGCACAACCTGCATGACCAGACATCTAAGTGCAAAGCACGAGCTGCAGTGGAGTAGACACCTCAAAAACCAAGAAAGGTCTCTGGCTCCTCCTGCTGCAGTCTCGGCCTCTTCATCCACCTCTGGAGTGACAGTGGCACCTGCCACCCCGCAAACAGAGGATCTGCCAGCAACACCACCACCTTGGTCACCAAGCATCTCCACAATGTCCCACAGAAGCGTTCAGCTCTCCAGCTCCCAATCACTGGAGCAGAAGAGGAAGTACCCCCCTACTCACTCGCGATCCCTGGCCCTGAATGCCAGCATTTCAAAATGACTGTCCTTTGAAATGCTGTCATTCCGTCTGGTGGCTTTCCCACAGTACGTCGTGCCCAGCCGCCACTACTTTTCCAGGTGAGCAACCCTTCCCTGCACAACCAAGTGGGGGACAAAATCAGGTGTGCACTGCGCAACGCCATCTGTGGCAAGGTGCACCTCACTATGGATACGTGGACCAGTAAGCACATCAGGGACGTTATATCTCCCTAACAGCACACTGGGTAAATGCAGTGGCGGCTGGGCCTGAGGCGGATAGCAGTTTGCCTCCTGTTGCTTCCTCCCCTTTCTCCGCTTCTTCATCCTCTACTGCCTCCTCATCCGATCAGCATAACACCTTCGCAACCAACTTCAGCACAGCCAGGGGTAAACGACAGCAGGCAGTTTTAAAACTTATCTGTTTGGGGGACAAACTCCACAGGGGCTGTGGATGGGCATGGAACAACAGACCAATGAGTTGGTGCCAGTGAGCCTCAAGCCCGGCCTGGTGGTGTGCGATAATGGGCGAAATCTCGTAGCAGCTCTGGGCCTAGCCGGTTTGATGCACATCCCTTGCCTGGCGCATGTGCTGAATTTGGTGGTTCAGAGGTTCCTTAAAAATTACCCCGAAATGTCAGAGCTGCTGCAGAAAGTGCGGGCCGTTCTCACCCTGCTGCTGCTTGCCTGTCAGCGCTGCAGCGTAACTTCAGCCTTCCTGCTCACCGCCTCATATGCGACGTGTCCACAATGTGGAACTCCACCTTTCACATGCTGGCCAGACTGTGTGAGCAGCAGCAGGCGATAGTGTTTCAGCCGCAGCATGCACGGGTGAGTCGCTCTGCGGGACAGCACCACTTCACCACCAATGACTGGGCCTCCATGCAAGACCTGTGTTCCTTGTTGCACTGTTTCAAGTATTCCCCCAACATGGCCAGTGCCGATAATGCCGTTCTCAACGTTACTATCCTACTTCTATGCCTCCTTGAAAAAACGCTTCTGGCAATGATGGAAGAGGATGTGCCACAGGAGGAGGAGGAGGAGGAAGAGGGATCATTTCATAGGGTTTCCGGCCAGTCATTCACAAGTGGCTCCAAGGGTGGGTTCCTGCACCCACAAATGCCAGGTACACAATTGTCCAGCCAGGGCACAGTTCTGGAGGATGATGAGTTGGAGGATGAGGAGATGGAGGAGGAGGAAGGGTGGCACCCAAACCAGCTCATGGCCATCACTGGTGCGTGGCTGGGAAGTTACAAGGACACAGACAATATACCTCCCACAGAGGACAGCTTTTCGTTGCCTCTGGGAAGCCTGGCACACATGAGCGATTACATGCTGCAGTGTCTCCGCAACGACCGCCGAGTTGCACACATTCTAACTTGTACTGATTACTGGGTGGCCACGCTGCTGGATCCCCGTTACAAGGACAACGTACCGTCCTTAATTCCACCACTGTAGCGTGATCGTAAGATGCGCGAGTACAAGCGCACGCTGGTAGATGTGCTGCTGGTGGCATTCCCACCTGACAGCGGGGGCACAGTGGAAGCACAAGGTAAAGGTAGAGGAGGAAGAGGTCGCCAACGCAGCTGGGGCACCACCGGCACCTCAGAAGGCAGAGTTAGCATAGCCAAAATGTGGAACAGCTTTGTCAGCACGCCACAACAACCAGCACCACCAGCTGATATGGAACGTCTTAGCAGGAGGCTGCATTTCAGCAACATGGTGGAGCAGTATGCTGTGTGCGGACAAGCTCAGGTTCATTAAAATGAACCAGGCATGAATCCCACAGGACTTGTCCATACCTTGTGCAGAATAGACATGTATACCGGCCTTACCCAGCCATTGTTATACTACAGCGCAATTGCTCATTGTTGTATTTTTTATATTTCCCACTCTTTTGAGGTGTACTCTAATTTAAAAAAATATATAAAAATGAAACCAAAAACCAGTGTTGGCTACCTTGTCCTCCTCCACCGCCGCTTCCACCTACACTGCTACATCCACCGCCTCCTCAACCTCCTACTCCATATGGACCTCCACCTCATATATCAAGATTATTTTTTAAAATTTGTATGTATTTTATTTTATGTCATTTCACTAATTTGTCTGTTACATTTTCGGGTGAAATTCACCAATTTTTGGCTGTGATATACCCCTGCTTAACCTAGTAGACGGGTAAACAAATTTCACTAATTTGTCTGTTACATTGTCGGGTGACATTTTACCATTTTTGATGTGAATAAACCCCTGCTCTGCATAGGTGACAGGGACCGAAATTTTTTAAAATCATCTATTCTATTGGTGGTGACATTAACCCATTTTTGGCGATGAAAACCCCCTGCTCTGCATAGGTGACATGGACTTTTATTCGATCCTTCTGCCTTAATAATTTGTCCCACATTTCAGCTTGATCACATTGCAGTCATTGACCTCCCTTGGATGTGGTCTCCCTTTCTCACACTCCCTCTCCGGCGTAGAATCCTGATTCCCCGCTAACCGTGATCTACATATCCAATTGGATCGTGGACATCCCAGGGACGTGCGACATGGTGGAGCAGTATGTGTGCACACACCTACACGTACTGACTGATGGGTTGCCCCCTTCAACTTCTGGGTCTACAAATTGGGCACATGGCCTGAGCTTGCCCTTTATGCCTCGGAGGTGCTGGCCTGCCCTGCAGCCAGTGTATTGTCTGAAAGTTTGTTTAGCACAGCTGAAGAGGGTTTTAACAGGTTATATTTCCCAATGTTTTGGGGTGTACCCTAATTTAAAAAAATTAATTAATTAAACCAAAAACTAGTGTTGGCTACCTCCTCCTCCACCGCCGCTTCCACCTACACTGCCACATCCACCGCCTCCTCAACCTCTGACTCCATATGGACCTCGTCCTCCAAGATTATTATTTTTTATTTTTACGTATTTTATGTTATTTGAAGTCATTTCCCTATCCACATTTGTTTGCAGAGCACTTGCCATGCTCTTAACCACATTTTGCTGCCATTTGCAGCCCTCTAGCCCTTTCCATGACTTTTTTACAGCCATTTTAGTGCTCAAAAGATCGGGTCCCCATTGACTTCAATGGGGTTGGAGTTCGGGGTCAAGTTCAGTTCCCGAACTAGAACTTTTTTATGAAGTTCGGCCGAACCCGAACATCCCGGTGTACGCTCAACTCTGAATACCCAAACATGTACAAAACGCCTTCCAAAACCTGGAAACAAATTGCGTCCCCTTTTCAGACACCACATCAGAAGGAATGCCGTGTAATTTCACGATGTTATCAATAAACACCTGAGCGAGAGTTTTAGCATTGGGCAAACCAGATAATGGTATAAAGTGAGCCATCTTAATGAAGCGGTCCACCACCACCAAAATCACAGTCTTCCAGAGGAACTTGTTAAATCAGTGATAAATTCCATGGACAAATGCGTCCAAGGACGAGATGGGATGGAAAAAGGAAGAAGAGATCCTGATGGTCGAGTGTGAGCCACCTTAGCGTGTGCACAAGTCTCACAAGCTGCTACATAGCCCTCAACACATTTACACAAACCAGGCCACCAGAATCCCCGGGAAATAAGATCCACTGTGGATCTACCCCCAGGGTGTCCCGCAAGGACAGTATCATGATGTTCTTTGAACACCTTGTGTCGCAGTCCTGAAGGAACAAGCAACTTCCCTGGAGGACAGGAATCAGGTGCCTCACCTTGAGCCCCCAACACTTCCGCCTCCAGCTCAAGATAAAGATTGGATACCACCACCCCATCAGCCAAAAATCGGAGCGGGATCCTCCAAATCCCCCCCTTCCCAGCTAAGCTAGGTGACAAAGCATCTGCTTTGACGTTTTTGATCCCAGGACGATAAGTGACCACAAAATTAAATCTGGTAAAAAACAATGACCACCTAGCCTGCCTAGGGTTCAGACGCTTTGCTGATTGCAGGTAAGCCAGATTCTTATGGTCAGTAATTACTGTAATCAGATGAATCGCTCCTTCTAGCCAATGACGCCATTCCTCAAAGGCCAATTTGATTGCCAGCAACTCTCTATTCCCAACATCACAATTTCTTTCAGCAGCAGGGAGTTTCTTTGAAAAAAAGCATACGGGCGCCATTTGCTAGGAGAGGGGCCCTGCGAC
This sequence comes from Bufo bufo, assembly GCF_905171765.1. Taxonomy (NCBI): domain Eukaryota; kingdom Metazoa; phylum Chordata; class Amphibia; order Anura; family Bufonidae; genus Bufo; species Bufo bufo. Next base: position 272,633,957 of record NC_053394.1, on the reverse strand, counting down.
AAAACTGCTCCGACACCCACTTCTGACGCGTCCACCTCCACAATGCAGGGTTGAGACACATCGGGTTGCGTCACAATGGGAGCGGAAGCAAAACATTCCTTTATGGCGGAAAAAGCCTGTAATGCCTCTTCTGATCAGACAGAGAAGTCAGCATCCTTCCTAGTCATATCAGTCAAAGGTTTGACAACTGTGGAATAATTTAAGATGAACATTCTGTAGTAATTAGTAAATCCCAAAAACTGCATCAGAGCTTACTGATTCTCTGGCCTGTCCCATTCCAGTACCGCACGGACCTTTTCGGGATCCATGCGAAAAGCTGAGGCAGAAAGTAAGTAACCCAGAAACTGCAGCTCCTGGACAGGAAACACACATTTCTCCAATTTAGCATATCATTTATTCTCCCGAAGGATCGATAATACTTGTCTTAAATGATCCTGATGAGTCTCCTTATCGGGTGAGTAAATTAGTATGTCATCGAGGTAAATAACAACGAACCTCCCACCAAATGATTAAAAAAAATGTCATTGATAAAGTGCTGGAAGACTGCCTGGGTATTAGTCAAACCAAAGGGCATAACCAGGTTTTCGAAGTGACCCTCATGGGTGTCCCCTTCCTTGATTCTGATCAGATTATAAGCCCCTCTTAACCACAACTTAGAAAACACCTTGGCAAATAGATCCGTAATCAAGGGAAGGGGATAAGGGTAACGGACAGTAATGAGATTCAGTTCCCGGAAATCTAAACAGTCTAAGGGACCCGTCTTTTTTCTTTACAAAAAAGAAGCCTGCTGCCATAAATGATTAAGACCTTTTGTCAAACTCTCGGCAATATACTCTCGCATAGCTACGCTTTCAGGTTGGGAAAGATTATATAACCGAGATTTTGGCAATTTAGCTCCTGGGATAAGATTGATCGGACAGTCATACTCTCGGTGGGGGGGCAACTCCTGATCTCCACCCTCCGAGAATACGTCTGAAAAATCATGTAGAAACGGAGGTAACACCTTAGTGGATACCATGGAAATAGATGCGCCAAGACAGCTGTCCATACGAAAATCACTCCAATTACTGATTTGTCTAGTTTGCCAATCAATGGTAGGATTATGTTTGATCAACCATAGTAAACCCAGAACCAGAGGAGCAGGCAAACCCTTCAGAACAAAACAAGAAATGGATTCAACATGAGAATCACTCACCCTCAAATGAATATCCTGCACAATATGAGTTAGACATTTTTGCGAGAGAGGAGCGGCATCAATAGCAAACACTGATATCTCTTTGTTTAATGCGCTAGTTATAAAACCATGACTCTGAACAAATTGATAATTAATAAGATTAACCCCTGCGCCACTGTCAACAAATACTTCTAGCTCAATATTTTCAGAGTCTAGCACCATTATGGCAGGCAGGAGAAAACGGGTACTGCAGGTAGAATACAAATATACCTGTTCTGACTCCCCATTCACACTACAAAGAGTAAGGGAACTCGTTTTTCCTTTGAAAGAACCCCCCCTTTTTTATTACCACTTTGAGGCTTAATAAAAGGACACACATTAAGCTCTAGAGTTCCTATACCCAGGGTAAAAGGAGACCTGACCTAACTGCATAGGCTCATCTACAGTCCCTGGTTCTAGTGTCACTGTACCCCGAGGGACAGATTCCCCATACGACAGCGCCTCCTGCCTGAGGGGAACCTTGTTCTTATCCCTCAGACTTCTATCAATCCTTATGGCTAGGGACATAGCCGTCTCCAGTGAATCAGGATTTTCATGAAACGCAAGGGCGTCTTAGTCTCTCAGACAGCCCCTGACAAAACTGACTACAGAGTGCATGATCATTCCACTCCGAGTCATTTGCCCATCTTCTGAATTCAGCACAATATGACTCAGAAGAACATTCTCCTTGACACAAGCTACGCAGCTTAAATTCAGCTAAAGAGACCCAGTCTGGGTCATCATAAATCAGCCCCAGGGCTCTGAAGAATTTGTCCACCATTCGGAGGGACTGCGAAACGATCGGCAGAGAAAAAGCCCAGGACTGAGCATCACCTTTTAGCAGAGAAATGATAATCCCCACTCTTTGATTTTTGTCCTTAGATGAAATCGGACGCAGACGAAAATATAATTTACAGGACTCACTTCCCCCGAAAAAAACTATCTGGGAAAGCGACCTTTGGTTCAAGGCTGACCTGGTTCCCACCAGTGGAGCCAGACGCCAGATATCTCTGACACAGTGCAACTGAATTACGGTGGTCTGCTACCTCCTAAGATAATTCCTGCATGCAGTGGCGTACATAGAGAAGTAAGGGCCCCATAGCAAGTATAAAACCAGGCCCCCCACACCGGACAGAAGGATTTTAGCCTAAACCCATTTCAATGACCCTTGGGCGATTTTTCCACTGCCTTATTTGCTAAAAGTTGTTCCTTTAGAGGGTAGAGTCCTGACCAAGTTTTCACCCCCAGTAGAAGAGGAGATAATCCCAACTAAGACTGGGCCCCCTCCTGCCCTGGGCCCCATAGCAGTCGCATGGTCTGCCGCTATTGTAGTTACGCCCCTGCCTGCATGCAATCAACCAGCTTCCATTTTGCACGGAGCAAGGGGGGAAAAAATTACGGTATGGGCGGTTTATAATATCACGGAAGGTGAGGGAAGGAAAGCAAACCAAACACAACTAACAGGTAACAAAACACCAGGCTAGGCCCCACAGCTAAGGAACAGGGAATGGTCACCACCTGACAAACCCTAAGCCTTTCCCTCACTGCTAACAACATGAGCAAATCCCAATGGTAGAAGTGTTCATGCACTGGAACCTAATCCCTGCTGCAACTAAAACAGACCCTCAGCTAGGGAACAGGCGATAAGACAACCGGTTCCTTGCAAGAGATGAAGGAACCAGTGTCTTCCTAAGGCCTAGCCAGGAAATACAACAAAAGGGAAGAAAGAGGACTTATCTCAAGACGTACTGGAAGCAGGAGATCCACCAAGCTTTAGCAGAGAACTCCAGAAGAATCTATAAACCGCAAGGGCTATAGTGAGAGGCAGGTATAAATAGCATCACTAACAAACTAATGAGCAGAACCTGTGAGGGGGTGGGATCCTGCCCAAAGCCACAACAAAGCAATCTGTCAAATAGGCTCACGTGCCGCAAGTCTGACAGACCTTATCAGATCACTCACAGGGCAGGGCATGACACCTGGGTGAGAATACTGTCGAATTTCATATGCTCTTGCAGACAGGCACTCACCTCACAGGGAAGATCAAAAGTGTTGAATGGGGATGATACAAGACATTTAGTCAAGCTTCACAAACGGACATCCTCCAGGCACAGAAGACCACCAGAGGATCCAATCATTATTGTTTATTAACAAAGTCTCATCAAACAACAGTGATGGCCAGTTCGCATTGTTCGCCCGCAAACATATGCAGGCTGCCATCTTTTTTCACAAGTCCGGCGAGGCACAGGTAAGCCCTTACCTGTGCCTGTGCGCGAGCCGGTCTGAAAACAAATGCGGTCAGCGGGAGCAGGCAGTTCCGAGAACAGCCACCGGGGGCCTTCATCGGGCTATTCTCGGAACTGCCTGCTCCCGCTGACCGCACTTGTTTTCAGACCGTCTCGCGCACAGGCACAGGTAAGGGCTTACCTGTGCCTCGCCGGACTTGTGAAAAAAAGATGGCAGCCCGCATATGTTCGCGGGCGAACAATGCGAACTGGCCATCACTGTCAAACAATGCATTTCAGGGCAAAAGGGCCCCTTCTCAGGCTACAAGAGACAGAATACATGATGAAACTTGTTCTGCTTTTGAAATCTGTTTTTATTTTCTGAATGTAGATACTTTATATTCTGTTGTTTGTCCATGGTTATGTGGACATACATCTTTCCTGAGCTGCTGCTTTGCTCTCTTAACAGCACTCAGAGATTTTCTTTACAGTAACCACATGGACCATATCAATCTGTAGTTTGGAGATGACTCATTGACTTCCATTAGAGAATTCAGTTTGTTTGCAAACTATGTGACCTGTGCAGAGGTTGCTGTGCAGGGAGGGGAAGAGATGATGTAAGTCAATCACCTATTGTCAATTTTGGACCCTGTGTTAATGGACTACAGATTTATAATAGAAGTGTATAATTCATTGCAATTGTGTCAGGATAATGAGAAGATTGCTTAGAAGCAATCTCTACAGAATAGGAATTGTCAGCCTATTACGAGGCTCAGTAGACAATAAGTTTTCAGGATTTTAATATAGGCATGAAAATTTTGAAAAAAAAACCATAGCATTAAAAAAATTATGATAAGGTCCCTATAAAGAAAAGTTTTTTGTTTTTTTTTGTAGTGTGATGTTTAATCCATTATCAACATGTCTGATATTATGTCTTTAACCACCTCCGGACCGCCTAACGCAGGATCGCGTTCCGGAGGTGGCAGCGCTGCGCAGAGTCACGCATATACGCGTCATCTCGCGAGACGCGAGATTTCGCTCAATGCGCATGCGCGGGCCGGCAAAATTTAAAGAACAAGTTCGTCACCAGCCTGCCAGCAACGATCATTGGCTGGCAGGCTGGCGATTTTCAAAAAATCCAATCACAAGCCATATAACAGATCATATTAGTAAATATGATCTGTTATATGGCTTGTCTGCAACTCTGCTGGTCCTTTTCGTCGGTTGGATCCAGCAGAGGAGCAGACATCACTCTGAGTACACCAAACACTACACCTTAGCCCCAGATCACCCCCCTGCACCCCAATTAACCCTTTGATCACCCCTTTGATCGCCCCTGTCAATCACTAGTGAAAGACAAAAATTGATCAGTGTAAACTGTCACTTTTTTTTTTCACTAGTATTGGCTGTTAGGTTTTAGGGATAGTTTAGGCCCCTTGGTTAGGTAGTTAGCGTCAGTTAGCGCCCACCCCACCGCACCGCAGTCACTTTTATTCGCTGATTAGCGTATCGCTAATCAGCATTTGTACTTTTATAGTATCTGTAAGTGATCAAAACTGATCACGGTCAGATCTATAATTGTATTAGTGTCACCTTAGCTCGCCCTCCACCCAAAACGCAGTGTTTGCCCGATCAGGCCTGATCGGTCGCCCACACGTGCGTTCACCCACGCCCGCCCCACCGCAGTGACAAAAAATATATATTTTTTTGATCACTGCACATTCATTTTACACGCACTGCGGCGATAAAAAAATCAGTTTTGATATTTTTTATCAACCGCAGCGGCCTCCGGTACTTCGCTAGCCTCCCCTTTGTAAGACAGGTTTACTTTTTTTCTTGGGTAGTCTCAGGGAATACCCCTAAATTTAGTAGTCCAAAATGTCAAACAGGGGGTATTCTTCTGAAGAGGCCTACAGGATTCTGATCCAGTCGGATGAGGAGTGGGAACCCTCATCTGACGAATCTAGCGGGTCAGAATATGAACCTGTAGAAAGCAGTGGCTCTCTGACCCAAAGTTCGGACGAGGAGGTGGAGGTCCCTGATAGCACCAGGCGTACCAGGCCCCGTGTCGCTAGACCACAGGTTACGCAGGATCCGCTTCAAGAGCAGCAGAGTGGGGCTGTCGCTGCCGGATCACGTGGTGAGGCATACACCAGCAGCGCAGCCCTTCCTGGACCTAGTACCAGCACTGCCGTACAACCTGGTGAAGTAGCGAGCACCAGAAGGGCAGTTGAAGCTGGTACGGTGGCACGTGCAATAGTTACCCCGTCGCAGCCACCGCACAGACAGGCCCGTAGACCCCCTAGAGTCCCTGAGGTGCTGGCAAATCCTGATTGGCAGTCACCAACTTCAGCCGCACCAGTAGTTCCCCCTTTCACCGCCCAGTCTGGAGTTCGGGTTGAGACGGCTCAAATCGGTTCGGCCCTGGGATTTTTTGAGCTGTTCTTGACTGCGGAGCTCTTGGACTTAGTCGTGGCAGAGACAAACCGGTATGCCACACAATTTATAACCGCAAACCCGGGAAGCTATTATGCCCAGCCTTTCCGGTGGAAACCAGTCCAAGTTTCAGAACTTAAAATTTTTCTGGGCCTTCTCCTCAACATGTTTCTAACTAAAAAGCATGAATTGCGGTCATATTGGTCCACGAACCCAATTCATCACATGCCCATGTTCTCTGCTGCTATGTCCAGGACACGATTTGAGACCATCCTGCGTTTTCTGCATTTTAGCGACAACACCACCTCCCGTCCCAGAGGCCACCCAGCTTTTGACCGGCTCCACAAAATTCGGCCCCTCATAGACCATTTCAACCAGAAATTTGCAGATTTGTATACCCCTGAGCAAAACATCTGCGTAGACGAGTCCCTAATACATTTTACCGGGCGCCTTGGCTTCAAACAATACATCCCAAGCAAGCGTGCCCGGTATGGGGTCAAATTGTATAAGCTCTGTGAAAGGGCCACAGGCTATACCCACAAATTTCGGATCTATGAGGGAAAAGATCAGACCCTGGAGCCGGTCGGTTGCCCTGACTACCTGGGGAGCAGTGGGAAGACAGTCTGGGACTTGGTGTCACCCTTATTCGGCAAGGGGTACCATCTTTATGTGGACAATTTCTACACAAGTGTGGCCCTCTTTAGGCATTTGTTTCTAGAACGGATTTGCGCCTGTGGCACAGCGCGAACTAGTCGCGTGGGCTTCCCCCAACGGCTTGTAACCACCCGTCTTGCAAGGGGGGAGAGGGCTGCCTTGTGTAACGAAGAACTGCTCGCGGTGAAATGGAGAGACAAGCGTGACGTTTACATGCTCTCCTCCATTCACGCAGACACGACAATCCAAATTGAGCGAGCAACCCGTGTCATTGAAAAGCCCCTCTGTGTCCACGACTATAATGCGCTCATGGGAGGGGTGGACTTCAATGACCAGATGTTGTCTCCGTATTTAGTTTCCCGCAGAACCAGACGCTGGTATAAGAAGGTGTCTGTATATTTGATTCAATTGGCGCTGTACAATAGTTTTGTTCTCTACAGTAAGGCTGGGAGAACACGATCCTTCCTCAAATTCCAGGAAGAGATCATCGAGAACCTCCTGTATCCAGAAGGTTCCGTGGCCCCATCCACCAGTGTAGTTAGCCGTCTACACGAGCGACATTTCCCCAGTGTCGTTCCTGGTACCTCAACCCAACCGTCACCCCGAAAAAGATGTCGTGTCTGTAGCAGGAGTGGAATAAGGCGTGACACCTGCTATTTCTTTCCTGACTGTGCTGACCACCCTGCCCTATGCTATGGAGAGTGTTTCCGGAAGTACCACACACAGGTACACTTAGCATAGGGATTGCATCTCACAGGACAGGCACACAGGGCTATTAGGGCCCATTCACTCACAGCTGCTGCAAACCTCTCCTTTCACCTGGGATAAAGTGCATAACGTACTTCGCCACATCTTTGGGCGATTTGCGCTTTGCACATTGTCCCATGGGGAAGGAGAGGTTTGTTCTATAAAGGTAAAAAAAACGAAACAAAAAAAAAATTACCGGTAAGTAAAAAAGTTAAACGTTCAGTTAAAAAAGTTTATTGCTTTGCGGCCTGGTTTTTTCTTTTTTGTTTTGTTTTTTTTACCTTCCAGGTGGACCAACCGATCGACTAGCTGCAGCACTGATGTGCATTCGGACAGAAGCATTGCGCTGCTGTCAGATTACACGCAAGTCGGTGTATGCGGCGCTGCAAGACGAGATTTCTCCTCTGCAGTAAAAGATACGTTTGCCGAGGCATATGAGCTGAGGAGGTGGCGGTGTTCATATACTTTGGCAAACACTTTGTATATATAAAAAAAAAAATCCCGGCAATGATTTATTCATCCACATCGATTGATGTGAATGGAGAAATCTGGTTTGCCAGGGCATACGAGCTAAGTGGGTATGGATGTTGGGCGGAGCTCCTATGTCCTGGCAGACGCCTTTCCCCTCCTTTTTCTTTTTTTGGCAGAGATTTTTTCATCCACATTGATCGATGCGAATGAAGAAATCTGTGCCGTTCATTTTTTTCATTCAGCCCAGAGGCTGAACGGAAAAAAAAAATCTCATTACCTGTATGCTCAATATAAGGAGAATAGCAGAAACTCCTAATGCTGGGCATACATGTAATGATTGCGGAGACCCTCAAATGCCAGGGCAGTACAAACACCCCACAAATAACACCATTTTGGAAATAAGACACCCCAAGGTATTCGCTGAGGGGCATATTGAGTCCATGAAAGATTGAAATTTTTGTCCCAAGTTAGCGGAAAGGGAGACTTTGTGAGAAAAAAATTTAAAAAATCAATTTCCGCTAACTTGTGCCCAAATTTTTTTTTTTCTATGAACTCGCCATGCCCCTCATTGAATACCTTGGGGTGTCTTCTTTCCAAAATGGGGTCACATGTGGGGTATTTATACTGCCCTGGCATTTTAGGGGCCCCAAAGCGTGAGAAGAAGTCTGGTATCCAAATGTCTAAAAATGCCCTCCTAAAAGGAATTTGGGCCCCTTTGCCCACCTAGGCTGCAAAAAAGTGTCACACATGTGGTATCTCCGTATTCAGGAGAAGTTGGTGAATGTGTTTTGGGGTGTCATTTTACATATACCCATGCTGGGTGAGAGAAATATCTTGGTCAAATGCCAACTTTGTATAAAAAAATGGGAAAAGTTGTCTTTTGCCAAGATATTTCTCTCACCCAGCATGGGTATATGTAAAATGACACCCCAAAACACATTCCCCAACTTCTACTGAATACGGAGATACCAGATGTGTGACACTTTTTTGCAGCCTAGGTGGGCAAAGGGGCCCATATTCCAAAGAGCACCTTTCAGATTTCACTGGTCATTTTTTACAGAATTTGATTTCAAACTCCTTACCACACATTTGGGCCCCTAGAATGCCAGGGCAGTATAACTACCCCACAAGTGACCCCATTTTGGAAAGAAGAGACCCCAAGGTATTCGCTGATGGGCATAGTGAGTTCATGGAAGTTTTTATTTTTTGTCACAAGTTAGTGGAATATGAGACTTTGTATGAAAAAAAAAAAAAAAAAATCATCATTTTCCACTAACTTGTGACAAAAAATAAAAAATTCTAGGAACTCGCCATGCCCCTCACGGAATACCTTGGGGTGTTTTATTTCCAAAATGGGGTCACTTGTGGGGTAGTTATACTGCCCTGGCATTCTAGGGGCCCAAATGTGTGGTAAGGAGTTTGAAATCAAATTCTGTAAAAAATGACCAGTGAAATCCGAAAGGTGCTCTTTGGAATATGGGCCCCTTTGCCCACCTAGGCTGCAAAAAAGTGTCACACATCTGGTATCTCCGTATTCAGTAGAAGTTGGAGAATGTGTTTTGGGGTGTCATTTTACATATACCCGTGCTGGGTGAGAGAAATATCTTGGCAAAAGACAACTTTTCCCATTTTTTTATACAAAGTTGGCATTTGACCAAGATATTTATCACATTTTTGTACCATAGTTTGTAAACGCTATAACTTTTACCCAAACCATTTTTCTTTTTACCCAAACATTTTTTTTTTATCAAAGACATGTAGAACAATAAATTTAGAGCAAAATTTATATATGGATGTCGTTTTTTTTGCAAAATTTTACAACTGAAAGTGAAAAATGTCATTTTTTTGCAAAAAAATCGTTAAATTTCGATTAATAACAAAAAAAGTAAAAATGTCAGCAGCAATGAAATACCACCAAATGAAAGCTCTATTAGTGAGAAGAAAAGGAGGTAAAATTCATTTGGGTGGTAAGTTGCATGACCGAGCAATAAACGGTGAAAGTAGTGTAGGTCAGAAGTGTAAAAAGTGGCCTGGTCTTTCAGGGTGTTTAAGCACTGGGGGCTGAGGTGGTTAAAGATGGCATTTAGGCGCCAGATTAATCCATTTCATTTTTCTAAATTAAAGACGTTGTTTAAATTTTTCATTAACAGTGTAAGCACTGTTACAACCAAGTGATAGAAGTGGATGAAGGGAAGAGGTATGGGTAAACTTTAGTTCCCTCTACTAATCCAGAGGAAGGTAAAAATCATACGACACAGTATGAGCCATCCTTCCTGATCCCAATTACCAATCAGATTCCATCAAGAAGTTATTATAATTTTGTTCGAAGAACTCATCTAAGCCTTTCTTGAAGCAATCAACTGTTTCTGCTGTGACCACCTCCTGACAAAGCTACTCCACACATTCACAACTCTTGTCATCTCTTGTCTTGAATGCTTGTCATCTCTATATAGTGTATATAAAGTAATAGCCTCTTAAAGGGCCAGCATGTGTGCATCCAAATTCTTCAAGATTAAGAAACTTACGCTGGTGGTTAACTTTCATATTTATACATTCATACATAATATATTCAATGTTTGCAGAGTACTGTTGTCTTTCAGTCACGATGTACGTTAATGTTATAGGATGTGCTATTTTTGCAACCTATTAGGCTGCATTTACATTTCAAATCCGCAAAGCTGCACCTTTTCCACTACGATTTTTGTACACAGCATGTGGATGAGAAATCATAAATTCTGATCCAGTTTGCTGGCACTGTACAATGCTGTGGATTTGCCACACGAAAATCCACAATGGCAAACCCATATCTAATCAGTCACGTGTAAATTCAGCCCTAATATGTTACTTAGTAGTCATAAACTAAGGGAAATTTTATGGTCTGACATGCTTAAGCAGTGTTGTCCTGTATTACACTATGGATTTTATACTGATTCATTAAAGCTAAGAGGAGAATATATTACAAGGGTAATATATGAAGTCAGTTTTGCTTGAGTCTGCGTTGGCATACTTTGCGCTTTATGTATCAAACAGCGCACATTGGGGGTCATTAGTGTAAAAAGTCATTGTCATTAGTCATTAGTCATTGGCGTAAAATAGTCTCCCATTATGGTGCATGCCATCTGTGCACCATAATTTGCGAATTTTTGAGCTTCGACACTTTTCTGAAATGCAGAGAAATACAGGGTGGGGCTTAGCGGAAGGGGCATGGCTTTGCAATGCCGCCGCATTTACTATAACTTTCGGCAGAAAGTGGTAGAAGTGATGCTTTTTTCTAGAAATGCTACACCAGTTTTTTTATACCACTCTCTACTGGAGTGACTTTGGGACTTTAAAAAAAAAATGTTGCAGTGATAAATCTGGAGAGAAACTCCTTAACATAACTAATCATGGGCACTGTTCAAAACTGGAGTGAGCGTAACAATGCAAAAAGTCCCACGTTTTTCACAAATAAGTCAAAAACATTGCAAAAGCCCAATTTGTTACTTTTTTAAAGCCAGAATTCTGGCATGCAGGGCTCTATAAATTCCCCCTTAAAGGGCATCTGTTAGTAGATTAGTAGTTATAAAACCGGCGGACCTGTAGCATGTGTGCTTGGCAGCTGTGTTGGTCCCATCTTCATATGTGTCTGCATTACTGAGAAATTTTAATATATGCAAAAGAGTTTCTAAGAGCAACGGGGGCATTGCCATTACTCCTAGAGGCTTAGATCTCTCTTCAACTGCTGGACCCTCTCCACTTTGATTGACAGGGCTACACATTAAGATGTTTTCACTGCCTGGCCCTGTCAATCATAGTGCAGAGGGTGCAGCAGTTCCAGAGAGAGCTGAGTCTCTTGGTCTAACAGCAATGCCTCCATTGCTCCTAGAGGCTCATTTGAATATATTAAAACTAAATTTTTCTCAGCAATGCAGGCACATATAAACATGGGACCAATACAAATGCCTTCAGCTGCCAAGTGCATAATCAACAGTTCAGCCAGTTTCATAGGTAAAAAAAAATGCTGACAGATGCCCTTTAAAGGGGTTGTCCAGGATTAGAAAAACATCACTGCTGTATTCCAAAAAACAGCCCCACAAATATCCATGGTTTGTGTCTGGTATCACAGCTTCGCACATGTCTAAATGTAAGCCAGCTTCCAAGAATGATCCGTGTGTTTTCCGCATCTGTATGTCTATTCTACAAAAGGCCAGAACATGTCCTGTACTTGTCCACAGAATGCAGAATGTGGACCCATTGAAGTCAATGGGTCCACAAAAAATGCAGATGCAATGCGGACTTCATCTGTATTTTGCAGATCTACGATTTGCAGACCGCAAAACGAATATGGCTATGTGCATGGGGCCTTATCATAAAGATACTGTGAGCAATACTACATTACTGGCCACTTCATGTTTTTCACAACATGTCACACGCAATGCTCTGGTGGGGGAAATGGTTTGAGCAAGGCAAAATTGCTTGAACTTCATCTTATTGCAACTAGACTTGTCAAATGACAATATCCTAGGAAGGTGGATCATAAATAAAGCAAATTAATAAAAGTTGGGCCACCTTACTAATGTCCAAACAACACACAGAAGATTCCATACACAATAAGATTAATTTTGCTTGAAATATAAGCAGATTTGCACTATAGTCCATAAGCCTTTACGTATATTGAGATATTAGGATTCATGGAGATCAGTTTTAAAAAATCTGATGTGTAGCAAGGTGGTCTCTAACACTGTCTCAGAAATGATCACCTACAGTGTGAGACAGCATGTCTCAGACATACCACATGATAAAACTAGAAATATCTCTGAAGTTTCACTGTACTTTACCATTGTTAATGATGGTGGCACTTCAGCTTTCTTGGTACAAGACCTAGAAAGATTTACAGCTTCAGCAAGAGGATGGGGATTATACCAGGAAGCTCCTGAACATGGAGTCTTACTGGTTGTTCCAGCTTAATACATGTGCCCTACAGGCTAAAAAAAACAGCATGATTTAATTGTACACTATTGATTTTATGTTTATGTTTGTTCCTAGTCCAGGGCAATGGTTTTATACATGTATATGTTCATTATTATATACACTACTCACAAAAAGGGATATTTGGCTTGTGGGCGAAATTTCCGGATGAGCCTAAAATGCACTCTAACCGTTGCAGGTGAACTTAATGTGACAATCTCTAAACTTTTGAATGCATACGTAAGTTTAATGTTTCAGTACTCTTTGCACAACTTATTGTTCTCTAACAAGGAGCTTAATGGCAAAATTCACAATTGGTGTTTGATCCATGAATCGAACAATAAATGTCTTGGTTCAATTAGAATTGGTATTTAAACCGTCCTCCGTCACATTTTGACTTCATGAGACCAAGACGACACCTAACAATTGATCAACAGTATCTCGCCATTGCTAGGCTTCAAGCAGGATGTTCTCAGATGGAAGTGGCCACTCAGCTTAGAGTGTCATAGAGTGTCATCAGCAAGTTGAAACAGAGAAACAGAGAGACTGGAAGAGTCACAGAAAGGCATAGAAGTAGACGTCCTTTGGCAACATCCCACACTGATGACCACTTCATTGTGAACAATGCCCTGCGGAACCGGATGATGAGTGCCACACAACTCCAGGCACATTTAAGGGAGGTGAGAGGCATCTAAGTGTCACGTCAGACCATTCAAAACCATTTACATCATAGTGGTCTGCTAGATGACCTGCAAGGGTTCCTGACCACACCACCAGGCACAGGCGTCATCATCTTACATGGGCCAGGGAGCATCTACACCGCACGAGGGACCAGTGGGCCTCAGTGCTGTTAACTGATGAAAGTTGATTCACGCTGAGAAGAAAGTATGGCTACCAATTAATTTGGAGACGTCAAGGAGATTGCTATGCATCAGCCACTGGTGAGCCTTTGGTGTTGGTGGTGTTACAGTGTGGGCAGGTGTGTCTAGTCAATACAGAACTGTCCTACTGTTTGTGAATTGTACAGTGACAAACCCATACTACTTGAATAACATCATTAATCCAGTCATGGTGCGTCTGCAAGAACACAGGCCTAATTTCATCTTTATGGACGACAATGAGCCAGCTCAATGAGGTTGCATCATTAGGGAACAGCTACTGGAGACTAGGGTACCTCAAGAGTGGTCTGCACTTTCTCCAGACCTGAATCCAATTGAAAACCTATGGGATCAGCCGAGTCGCCGTGTAAAGGCTCGTAACTCTGTACCCCAGAAACTCAATGACCTGAGGGCCGCCCTTCAAAAAGGGTGGGATGACATGCCTCAGCAGACAATAAGTCGACTTGTGTCAAGCTGTAATTGATGCTCAAGGCCACATGAGAAGTTATTGAGACATTGATATTTTTTGTGGGGGTTTACCCACCACTGTTGTTGGCTTTTGTTTCAATAAATTGTTGAGATGAGGAAATTATTATTATATGGTTCAACTTAAATGCCCTACTTTGTGATATAATGTAGTATGAACTTTTTACGTTTTCCATAAATTTCACCAGAAAGCCAAATATCCCTAAGTTTTTGTGAGTAGTGTACGTGTATTCTCTTTTTCCCATACTGCATATGATCCAGTCCATGTGCTTTAGAATTCCTAATGATACATGCTCACTGGCTGATTGTATATGTATGTTGTTTCGTATGAAGCATATGTCATTAAGAAGGGTCTGCTGTAGTGACCCAAAATGCATAGTCACTGCTTGTCTTCTGTATTTGGCTCTTACATCCTTGACAAAATAAAGTACAATTTTATGGAAGCTGGAGAAGTGTGCTGTCATACTCTGCCCAACCTAGGCCTGTTAACCGGATTAACCCTATGCTGACTGTCCTGACTACTGCCTGACTATGCCTGTCATATTGACTTTGTGCCGCCTGACCTACTGCCTGACTACTGCACTGCATGAACTTTTCCTGTCTTGACCTCGGCTTGTCCAGTGACCATGCTTTTTCCTATCATCTTGGTTTCACGCACTGGTGTCTCTTGACTCATCTAGGTCAGCAGCCTATAGACTAATCCTAGAGATAGCGACTTGATAGCCATTGTAGAGAAGTCCAGATCTCAGTATTGGGATGAAAGAGTGAAAACCAGGGGTTGACTTTGATGACACCCTCAGAAGTAGCCCCATGCCAAGCCCCATGAGTCCACACCTGCTGCGTTACAGCTATGGCAGCACTATGGTCTCTACTATTATAAAGTTTGAATATACTGCCCTATTATAGGGTGCAGTGTGGTAAGTACTAAATGAGCAGTTGTTGCATATACATGTTTTTATGCACTTTAAAAAGAAAAACATAAAGAATCAAGTGAAAAAGAAACTTAACAAGGAGGGAATCTAAAATGTTACTTTGAAGGGAATAAAATCAAGAAGATTGCAATGATGGCAAACATAATGGTAGGTTAGTGAAAGCATGAACATTAAAAGGGCTGACAACTGCTAGGTCCAAAAAATGTCCTGTTATATAACTTCACATTCCTTTTACTGGAATCCCTAAAATTGGTTTTACCATCAAAGATGGGCATATAATAACTTCAGTGTGTCAGAAGTCAGTGGAGTGATCACAAAATTTATAGTCCTTCTGTATAAAACAGGACAGTAATACAGGACAGATTCCCTCCTGACTCATTGCTCACTTACCTTTGTAAGAAGGTACAAGGAATCATCGTGGATGATAGGTATGTGTCACTGAGGTTCCTGGCCTCGGTGGAGTAAGAGGTGTTTTTTTATGTGTCAGCAGCAGTTGCTGTTTGACACCTTAATACTTAGTATGGCTGTATAGCTGATCCAGGACGGCTCTTACTGGGAGTAGTCAAAGTGCTGGGTGGGTGACTACTCCCCATGTTCCAGGCCGGGTTTTGCCAGGCCTAAAAACCAGCCAGCACTGCCAGGTTAGGAGGAGTACCTCAGTCTGAAAGTGCAGCTCAGGAGGTGTGTGTGCTGGGATCAGAGGCTTGTGCTGTGCTGGAGGGCTGAGACCCGTCTGTAAGGGAAACGGTCCCCTTAAAAGCCTGGTATGGACTGCTGGAGGCAGAACTGTCAACAAAGTGATTTTTGCTTTCCATTGTGTGTGAACTAACACCAAGACTGCAAAGTGTTGTTTTGTTTTTGCTTTATGTGTGAATAAACACAGAAGTTTGATTTAAGAACTGGTAATTTGCCTCTCTGCTGCATCCGCACACCCTGTCTACCAGAGCAAATCCCCACACTTTATACATTGATCCTCATGATTTGCTATAACTACAATCATTGCCAAACTGTTCATGAGGCAAGATAAGCAGGTGGCACTCTTCCAGGACAGCAGGTGATGGCAATTCAACTGGACAAGTACAATGGGGGTCATTTAATAAGACCGGTGATTTAGACACCAGTCTTAATGCCCCTGTGCTGTTGCCAGATGCACAGGCCTTTGTATAACTTCGGCAGGTGGTGCAGCCAGCTGTGTAACATGATTTAAACTACACCAGCTCCCTTGCTGGCATAGTTTAAGTCCATTTTCCATGCCATAAACTGGTGTGGAAAATGATGAATGAGATGAGCAGGACTGTCGACACCCATGCTGCGTCGGCCAGCCAGCCCATCTCAACCACGCCGGACAGACAGCCTGCCAACGCCACCCCTCCTTTTCCCACCACCTAGGGAAAGTGGTGGAAGTGGGGAAAAGTTGCAGATTCATCCGCAGAACCCCTTTCTGACCAAAAAGTGGCATACTACCAATAATAAATTACCCCCTAAGTGAGGTAAGCGACTGCTTATGGTGCCATCAACACACAGAGGGCATATTTTTATAAAAAACCTCCAATAAATAAAAATACAATGCACTTGAGCTAACTGAAATATTAGATATATTCAGAACGCACTGTGAACATCTGTACAATATATAGGGCATTTTTCTGTTATGGATCCACAATTGTTGACCACTTATATACAGTGTACATAGAGAATTACAATGCAAGAGACTCTTCTGGAAGACAAGGCTAAAGATACCCTAGAAGAGGACTTCAGAGATGTACAGTAGAAGTACATGTAGCTATTCTAACCACACCGTCTGGGAAGAGCACTAGACTTTTAGAAGTTGTTACAAGAAGAACTTACTCCTCTTCTTGGGGTGTTTAATTCTCAGTCAGTGATGGGCCCTTTGCTTCCCAATCCCTCAAAACACATATTAGCGTTTAGCCTAAACCAGGTAAGGATCCTTACATCTCAGTAACTATAGACTTATTTCTTTACTAAACATAGATATTACGCTCTTTTCTAAAACTCTGGTGACACAGCTTTTACCTTCCATAGCACATACGGATCAGGTAGAGTTCCTTAAAGGGGTCAGTTCTGAACCTGGACATATCCCCTTCTTCCCCCACACAGCCCCTTTGACATGAGCATCAGAGCATTTCACGCTCGATACTCTCCCTTCCTGTGCGCTGTATTGCGCAGGGCAAGAGCATTTTCTTTACATTACACTGCTAGGCAGAGGCTTCCACCTAGCAGTGTTCGCAGTGACCATCACTGGTCCTAATGGGCTGGCATTATCGTTGCCCTAGCTTTTTTACAGGCTAGGGCAGCGCAAAAGCCCATCCATAAGTGCCGCTGACATCACCAGGCCCACTGCTAGGTGGAAGCCTCCGCCTAGCAAAGACCCAGTACATCATCGGATCTGCAGAAAAAACCCTTGCTCTGCGCTATTCAGTGGACTGCAAGGGAGAGCTTCAGAGCATGAAATTGCACATACACTGATGAGCAATAGGGTAACAATGTTTTGAACTTTTGACTTTCAGGCTCCATCTCACCATCTAATACAGCTTCGAACGTGAGACTACCATCATTTTATAGGCAATCTGTCACGGTCGTTCCCATGACAGGGATCAGAAGATCTAAGAGACTGGCTACACGTGATGTGATCTGTTGTTCAATCATTTTATTGAAGATGAACACATATATAGATGAAACATCATGTAGAAATATAATGTGGAATGCACATCAAAATATCGACAGCATGGTTACTGAACATGAATGCTAAGACCTGCACAAGTAGCAACCCGCCAACACAGGAATAATTACCCCATAAATCCGTGCATACATAACAAGACAGACAGGGGCAAGACAAACTAAGACAATACACACAAGACACGTATGGGGGAGGACAGACAAAAAAGGTATCCACACATGAAACCACACACATTCACCCTACTGTAGCTGGAGAGATACTGGCCTGCTCCAGCCAATCATGGAACGCCTGAGAACCCTTAAAAAGAAGCCACGGCATCCATAATTTCAAATATTTCTGATCGACCTCTTCATCTTCAGCAATTAGTTCTTCCATCCTACGTATTTTTTCAAACGTCTCTAGCCATTCCCGAACCTGAGGGACATCCTGAGACTTCCAGTGCCTCGGCACCACTAACCGTGTGTCACGGATGGTGTACAGGAAACAAGACAATACCATATAAACAATGTCTCTCTGGATCCACAATTAAGGAACAAAGGGGGACCCCTGCAATAGACCTGCCGCTCTCCCTCACTGCTCAGCCTATGCGAACACCCCAAAGGTGGATGGCCGCATATCCACGTTCCTCGGCTATCTATTACCTGAAGACCCTACAATAGTGAAGGGACACGACCACCGGCTCCCTACACTGACACGGAGGGAGTCAGGGTCACCTGGATCCAGAAAAGACAAAATCATAAATACATAAACAGCACTTATCTTGCAGACGAATGACGACTGACGACTGGGAACTGGGAACAGCATGCACACACACTCCAGGAAGTTGTATCAGCCGCACACTACTGCATTATGGGGAGGAACTTAAAGGGTAGCGATCAGTCTAACTGCATGACAGCTGAGATAGACTAACGAGATGAGAAACTAAACCAAAACAAAGAAATTCAAGGAGGAGGATCTGAGAAGCTCCTGTGAGCGCTTTTCAGCTGTCTGGCTGTGACAGTACCCCTCCCTCTAGGAGTGGACTCCAGACACTCAGGGCCCACCTTCTCAGGATGGGACCTATGGAAAGCCCTGATGAGACGAGAGGCCTTAATGTCCGTCACTGGGACCCACATCCTCTCCTCAGGACCATAACCCTCCCAATGAACGAGGTACTGGAGGGAACCGCGGACAAGACGAGAATCCACAATCCTAGAGACCTGAAATTCAAGATTTCCATCAACCATAATCGGAGGAGGAGGCAAAGGCGAGGGTACAATAGGTTGAACATAAGGTTTCAATAAGGACTTATGAAAAACATTATGGATCTTCCAAGTCTGAGGAAGATCAAGACGGTAGGCAACAGGATTGATGACAGACAGGATCTTGTAAGGCCCAATAAACCTAGGACCCAACTTCCAGGAGGGAACCTTCAATTTGATATTCTTGGTAGACAACCACACCAGATCACCAACATTCAGGTCCGGACCAGGCACACGTCTCTTATCCGCCACACGCTTATATCTCTCACTCATGCTCTTTAGATTATCCTGAATCTTTTGCCAAATAGATGACAAAGACGAGGAGAATCTGTCCTCATCAGGCAAACCAGAAGAGCCCTCTCCCGAGAAAGTCCCAAACTGCGGATGGAACCCATATGCACCAAAAAATGGTGACTTATCAGAGGACTCCTGACGACGGTTATTTAAAGCAAACTCAGCAAGGGACAAAAAAGAACACCAATCCTCCTGATTCTCCGCCACAAAACAGCGCAGATATGTCTCCAGATTCTGATTGACGCGCTCTGTCTGGCCATTCGACTGCGGATGGAAAGCAGAAGAGAATGACAACCGAACCCCCAAGCGAGAACAGAAAACCTTCCAGAATCTGGAAACAAACTGCGTGCCCCTATCAGAGACTATGTCTGAAGGAATCCCATGCAATTTGACAATGTGGTCAATAAATGCCTGCGCCAGCGTCTTAGCATTGGGCAAACCAGGAAAAGGGATAAAATGCACCATTTTGCTAAAACGGTCCACCACCACCAGAATCACAGACTTCCCCGAGGAACGAGGCAAGTCCGTTATGAAGTCCATGGACAGATGTGTCCAAGGACGGGAAGGAATGGGCAAAGGAAGGAGAGGACCTGATGGCCGTGAATGAGGGACCTTGGCACGAGCGCAAGTCTCGCAAGCTGCCACAAAACCCTCAATCGACTTACGAAGCGCAGGCCACCAGAATCTCCGAGCGATGAGATCCAGTGTGGCTCTTGCCCCCGGGTGCCCAGCAAGGACCGTGTCGTGGTGTTCTTTAAAAATCTTGTGTCTCAAAGCGAGAGGCACAAACAACCTCCCAGGAGGACAAAGATCAGAAGCTTCTGACTGGGCTGCCTGCACCTCTGCCTCCAATTCAGGAAAAAGAGCAGAGACCACCACACCTTCAGCCAAAATGGGACCCGGGTCTTCAAAATTCCCACCTCCCGGAAAACAACGTGACAGGGCATCTGCCTTCACATTCTTAACCCCAGGGCGGAACGTAACAACAAAATTAAACCTTGAAAAGAACAAAGACCATCTGGCCTGTCTCGGGTTCAGACGCTTGGCTGACTCCAAGTAGGCCAGATTTTTATGGTCAGTAAACACGGTAATAGGGTGTCTGGCTCCCTCTAGCCAATGGCGCCATTCCTCAAAAGCCAACTTGATGGCCAACAATTCCCTATCTCCCACATCATAATTTCTCTCTGCGGAGGAGAGTTTCTTTGAGAAAAAGGCACACGGTTGCCATTTGGCAGGAGAGGAACCCTGAGACAAGACCGCACCCACCCCTACCTCAGAAGCATCAACCTCAACTATGAAGGGTAACGAAATATCAGGTTGTACTAGGATGGGAGCGGAAGCAAAACTCTCCTTGATATTAGAAAAGGCCTTACGCGCCTCTTCCGACCAGGAAGAAAAATCTACCCCCTTTCTGGTCATATCAGTGAGTGGTTTAACAACAGAGGAATAATTCAAAATAAATTTCCTGTAATAATTGGCAAAGCCCAAAAAACGCATCAGCGCCTTCTGATTCTCAGGAAGCTCCCACTCAAGCACAGCGCGGACCTTCTCGGGGTCCATGCGAAAACCAGAAGCGGAGACAAGAAACCCCAGAAATTGGATTTCTGGAACCGCAAACACACATTTTTCCAGTTTCGCGTATAATTTATTCTCCCGCAGGATGAGCAAGACCTGACGTAAGTGTTCCTTATGAGTCTTGAAATCAGGAGAAAAAATCAAAATGTCATCCAAATACACTAATACAAATTTTCCCATTAAATGATAAAAAATGCTGTTGACGAAATGCTGAAAAACGGCTGGGGCATTCATCAAACCAAAAGGCATAACCAAATTCTCAAAATGGCCCTCAGGGGTATTGAAAGCCGTCTTCCATTCGTCTCCTTCTCTGACCCTAACCAGGTTGTATGCCCCTCTTAGGTCTAATTTGGAAAAGACTTTAGCCCCAACAACCTGGTTAAACAGGTCCGGGATCAGAGGAAGCGGATAAGGATCACGAATAGTGATACTGTTCAGCTCCCTGAAATCCAGACAAGGTCTTAAAGAACCATCTTTTTTCTTAACAAAGAAAAAACCAGCGGCAACAGGTGACTTCGAGGGTCGTATGTGTCCTTTTCTCAGACTCTCAGAGATATAAGCCCGCATAGCGACCCTCTCAGGTTGGGAGAGATTGTATAAACGAGATTTAGGCAGCTTGGCGCCTGGGATGAGATTAATAGGGCAATCATACTCCCTGTGCGGAGGTAAACCCTGAACTCCACTCTCAGAGAAGACATCCAAAAATTCAGAGAGGAAAGGTGGTACAGTCTTAGTAGAAACCTCAGAAACAGATGTTATGAGGCAATTCTCTCTGCAAAAGTTACTCCAACCATTTATTTGCCTCGCTTGCCAATCAATGGTGGGGTTATGTTTAGTGAGCCAGGGTAGCCCCAACACTAGAGGAGTAGGCAAACCGCTAAGGACAAAACATGACACATCCTCAACATGAGCATCACTCACAATTAAACGGATATTGTGAACTATGCCCTTTAATGATTTCTGAGAAAGTGGAGCTGAATCAATAGCAAAAACAGGAATATCCTTTCCCAAAGTGCATACCTGGAAACCATGAGTTATTGCAAATTGATTATCAATGAGGTTGACAGCTGCTCCACTATCCACAAAAATCTCACAAAAAATGCTCTTGCTCTCTAGCGCCACCCTAGCAGGCAGGACAAAACGGGAACTACAAGCAAACGGAAAACCTTCAATTTCCGCCTCAACCCTGCCAATAGTAACAGACGGAACATTTTTAAAAGATTTTTTCCTTTTTGTCTCTTTATTACTCCCAGAAAACTGCCTGAATCTCCTAGAGGGACAAACATTTGCCAGATGATTTATACCTCCACAACAAAAACAAACCCTCCCCTGCGGGCTGAATCTTCTATTGTCAGAGGCAATCAACCCCAGCTGCATGGACTCCTGCTCAGAAGGGGCTGACAGCGACTGAGACCCCTGTGCACAGAATAAGACCGCTGCACTGTCCCGGGACTGAGTATGACAGGAAGGAGAGGTCTCTCCTCTCTCTCTAAGACGCCTGTCAATACGAACAGCCTGAGACATAGCAGAATCCAAGGAGGTAGGTCTTTCATGAAAGGCAAATGCATCTTTCAATCCCTCTGAAAGACCATAGCAAAATTGACTTCGGAGTGCAGCATCATTCCAACCCGTATCTGCTGCCCATCTCCGAAATTCTGAACAGTATATCTCTGCGAATTGTTTACCCTGGCATGACAGACGTAGTCTAGACTCAGCCAGAGCAATACGATCCGGATCATCATATATCTGACCCAGGGCTAAAAAGAATTCATCCACTGAACGAAGGGGCCGTGCCCCCTCCGGCAGCGAAAAGGCCCAGGACTGAGCGTTACCCCTGAGCAGCGATATAATGATCCCCACCCTCCGTTCTTCATCACCAGAAGAATGGGAAGAAGGCGAAAATGGAGTTTGCAAGCCTCTCTAAAACGCACAAAATTCTCACTACCCCCGGAGAACGTATCCGGTAGCGAGATCTTAGGCTCAGCACAAACTCCATGAACGCAAGCTGAACCGGTCACTTGAAACTGAGAAAAAGTCTTACGGAGATCAGCTACCTCCAAAGAAAGACCCAGAAAGCGTTCAGCCAAAAGTGAAACCGGATCCATGCTTGAGACGGTTTTGGCGGCTGATAATGTCACGGATGGTGTACAGGAAACAAGACAATACCATATAAATAATGTCTCTCTGGATCCACAACTAAGGAACAAAGGGGGACCCCTGCAATAGACCTGCCGCTCTCCCTCACTGCTCAGCCTATGCGAACACCCCAAAGGTGGATGGCCGCATATCCACGTTCCTCGGCTATCTATTACCTGAAGACCCTACAATAGTGAAGGGACACGACCACCGGCTCCCTACACTGACACGGAGGGAGTCAGGGTCACCTGGATCCAGAAAAGACAAAATCATAAATACATAAACAGCACTTATCTTGCAGACGAATGACGACTGGGAACTGGGAACTGGGAACTGGGAACAGCATGCACACACACTCCAGGAAGTTGTATCAGCCGCACACTACTGCATTATGGGGAGGAACTTAAAGGGTAGCGATCAGTCTAACTGCATGACAGCTGAGATAGACTAACGAGATGAGAAACTAAACCAAAACAAAGAAATTCAAGGAGGAGGATCTGAGAAGCTCCTGTGAGCGCTTCTCAGCTGTCTGGCTGTGACACCATGACACCTGTACAAAAAATCTCAGAAGACCCCGCTTTGCTAACTGAATGGAACCAGGTATCATCGACAACAGAGCTTCTTCTAGAGTCAATCATTTAATGCAGACCGCCCCCCCCCACATCTCCAACATGTATTTGAACAATCCAGATAGAAGGAATGCAAGACAGCAGGAGTCCTATACCATCTTGAAAGGATCTTATAATTTTTTTCCTGCACCCCGCAACATATGGAGAACTTGTGAGACAGCGTAAATGCCTTAACCCATTGATCTGCAGAAAATTCTCTGCCAAGTTCTTTCTCCCATGCCCGAACAAAAGGCAAGGAAGAAGGAGGTCCAACACTCTCCTGGAGCAGCCCGTACACCAGAGACACCAAATGAGTAGGCGGGGAGGATTGCAAGCACAATGCCTCAAAGGGTGTTAAATCCCTAGATAGAGC
Organism: Bufo bufo; assembly: GCF_905171765.1. Taxonomy (NCBI): domain Eukaryota; kingdom Metazoa; phylum Chordata; class Amphibia; order Anura; family Bufonidae; genus Bufo; species Bufo bufo. The sequence continues at coordinate 272,610,046 of NC_053394.1, read as the reverse complement.
ATCTATCGGGCCCAAGGATGAAATGAAGTTTTTAACCCCACTATACAGTATCCACGCACCCCTCTCGCTTTGACCTGGGAAAGAGTCTAATGATCTAATTGAGGTCCCCTTGACCAACTGATGCACTCTAACATCTTCCACCTTGCGTAAACCCAAAATCTCCACCCTCCCCATTCCCAACGGGAAACCTGGATTATCAAAAATGGGCGTCATAGGACCCGGGAAGGACGTGCACCCCGATGAAACAGCGCACCTATCCCACACCTGAAGAACACCTGTCGTGAGAAATGGGAGCTTACAACTGCGTAACGATTTAGGTACCCAAAGAAGATTCTGAGGCGTTGCCCCGACCTCCTTCCTCTCAAAGCTGACCCACCGCTTAGTAGTCCCACTATGGAACCAATCTAATATATAAGCAAGGATTGCCGCTCTATGGTAGGAGGTAATATCAGGGACTCCCGCCCCCCCCCCCCCCCCCGACCTGAGATCTCATGAGAAACTTAATCCCCAGTCTAGGTGAAGCACCTGCCCATATGAAATCAAGAAACATAGAGCGCATGGTTTTGAAGAACACACGCAGCAGTGGAATGGACGTGATGTGATCTGACAACCTGATCGGATCGTAGCTTCTCCTTCTCAGCTGTTTCTTGTCCAGCAATCCCAACCTCCTTATATTCCCATCTCCCACTTCTCTGGTTGCCAGATATAGAGCTTCCGGCCTGGACTTCTATACTGACCCACTGGAGCTGAGTAGCTGAGATCCCTGGTTGTTGTTCCAGAGTGTTACCCTCCGGATCCCTGTTGGGCCTTGGTGGTCTGCTGTTGTCGCCCACCTAGGATTACATGTTTGTCTGTATTGTCTGTCCTCTCCTTGGTGTTTTCCTCTTAGTGTCAGTGGTGCGGACTAGTGATCCCACCGCCCTGTTGTAATGACCGACGTCACACACAGGGAGGATAAAAGGGAAAGCCCTGCCCAAGGGAGAGGGAACGGTGGTGACCCCTAACTCACCTTGCGGCTGGCACCTGACTGCCCTGACGTCCCTAGACGGGTTCCTCACCCGTGCGGCGATCACGTGCCTAAACCCTGGCTTTCCCTAAAATGAGCCCTAGATAGTGAACAGGCCGGTGGGATCGCTATTTCGCACCACTATCACTAAGAGGGAAACACCAGGGAGAGGACAGACAAAACAGACAAACACATACACCCAGGTGGGCGATCACAATAGACCACAAAGGTCCAACAGGGATCCGGAGGGTAGCGTTCTGGACCAACTACCAGAGAACGCAGCAACACAACTCCAGAAGGTCAGAATAGATGTCCAGGCAGGAAGTTCTATCTCTGGCAACCAGAGAAGTGTGAGAGAGGAATATAAGGAAGTTTGGGAGTGCTGGACAAGGAACAGCTGAGGAGAAGGAGCTACGGATCCCTGAGAAAGCCAAAAGGGTTTGCAAATAAAGGAAAAGGTGTCCCACGGCGCAAAAAACACCCAAGAGTTGGAGTGATAAGGTTGATCATTTATTTGAGCAAGTGGTACAACGCGTTTCGGGGTTTAACCCCTTCTTCAGGTACAATAGGCTTGCATACATACAGAAAGAATTGCATACATATAAATACAGTAAAAAACCGCCAAATTCACACAGGGGGCGGGGTAGGGGCGGGTCAATGGGCGGTACTGGACAGGCTCTCAAAGCTTTGTGAGCAAAAGGGTAAAAATGCTTAAATATCTATCAAACTTAGTTTTAATACATAGGTCTGGTATCCCTATTCAAGGGCAGATCAGTCTTGATATTGCGATTTCCACATATTTATTCCAATGCAGAGGAATTTGTAGGAGAGTTAGAGGTGATGCAGGACCTTGTATTGTCATGTGATGTGGTCACATGACCGCCATCGGGATGGGATCGTGGGCGTTCCTGCAGCCCTGGTGATGTGTTGCAGTGCGGTCACATGACTGTACCATGTGACCGCCGTCTGAGGGAGATAGTGAACTTGAGGGGGAGGCGGCCGCTGGGAGCAATGGGCGGTCGCATAAGGCTGCGGCCGGTCACATGCTGGGAGACGTCACACTTCTGTCTCTTAGCAACCAGACGCTGCTGTTGCGTCAGAGAGGGAAAGTGTCGGAACGAGCAGACTGGTGAGCAGTGTATTCGTATTGTACAGACTGGGAGCGATCGGACCCTGATAAAAACCTGGTTCTGGGCTAAAATAAGATAAAAGGACACAGATATAAGGAAGGCAGATGTAAATAAATAAATAAATAAATAGCAATATGAAACTAATGTATAGATAGCAGTTAGAACTGATGGACCTTGTATGGGGCTATATTATGAAAATGAATTGTGGATCAAAAAGGTGCATGCCCAAAGGTACAGATGAGATAAAAAAAATAAATAAATAAATAAATAAATAAATAATAAAAAAAAAAAAAATAGATATATAAAAATATAAATTGACATTAAGCACAATTCTAAGAAGAGCAACACATCACCAGGGCTGCAGGAACGCCCACGATCCCATCCCGACGGCGGTCATGTGACCACATCACATGACAATACAAGGTCCTGCATCACCTCTAACTCTCCTACAAATTCCTCTGCATTGGAATAAATATGTGGAAATCGCAATATCAAGACTGATCTGCCCTTGAATAGGGATACCAGACCTATGTATTAAAACTAAGTTTGATAGATATTTAAGCATTTTTACCCTTTTGCTCACAAAGCTTTGAGAGCCTGTCCAGTACCGCCCATTGTCCCGCCCCTACCCCGCCCCCTGTGTGAATTTGGCGGTTTTTTACTGTATTTATATGTATGCAATTCTTTCTGTATGTATGCAAGCCTATTGTACCTGAAGAAGGGGTTAAACCCCGAAACGCATTGTACCACTTGCTCAAATAAATGATCAACCTTATCACTCCAACTCTTTGGTGGTTTTTGCGCCGTGGGACACCTTTTCCTTTATTTGAACCACTGGCTTTCTGCGTGATTCCAGGCATCCCTGAACAGAAGTATCCATCCCGGGCTGCACACCATCCGTTGTGAGGAGTTTATGGCAATTTGATACACGTCCACATTAGAGTTGTGCCATAAGTAGCACAACTCTACCAGGTGAGCCTCCCCAGTGGAGATACCTATTATTTATAATCTCTACGTTATTACCCAATGGTGCGCCATTCTTTTTTGTTCCATAGTTGAACGACGCCTGTTTTTGAAAAGGGTTTGCAAAGCAAACCCAGAAAGCTGCCATAAGGAAAACAGCCCTATCTTAAATAGAGCGTGCAGCCAACCGCTGTGACTTCCTGACCCCGGGTATAACGGAGTCAGGCGTGGTTCTCGATACCCTCGTGACAGTACCCCCCTCTCTACGAGGGGCCTCTGGACACTCAGGACCAGGTGTCTCAGGATGAGAGGCATGAAAAACCCGAACTAACCTGTCGGCATTTACCTCAGACGCAGGAACCCACATTCTTTCCTCGGGACCGTAACCTCTCCAATGCACCAGATATTGAAGAGAGCGGCGGACCCGACGAGAATTAACAATTTTGGATATCTGAAATTCTAGATTACCATCCACGACAACAGGAGGGGGTGGCAGCGGTGATGGTTCTAGAGGTGGAACATATTTTTTGAGTAACGATTTATGAAAAACATTATGAATTTTAAAAGTCTGAGGTAACTCCAGGCGAAAAGCCACGGGGTTGATGATGGCTACAATTTTGTAAGGGCCAATAAACCTAGGACCCAGTTTCCAAGAGGGAACCTTCAATTTAATATTCCTAGTAGACAACCACACATAGTCATTCACTCCTAGGTCTGGACCTGGCGACCGTCTCTTATCAGCCATGCATTTGTATTTACCTCCCATATTTTTCAAGTTAGCTTGCACCTTCTGCCATACCGATGTGACGAAAACCGTTCCTCTTTGGGAACCCCAGAAGACCCCCCCTCTTTGAAAGTACAGAATTGGGGATGAAAACCATATGCACCAAGAAATGGTGACTTGCCAGTGGATTCCTGACGACGATTATTTATGGCAAACTCAGCTAACGGTAAATATGATGACCACAACTCTTGGTTTTCAGACACAAAACATCTTAGATATGTCTCAAGGTTTTGGTTGGTACTCTCAGTCTGTCCATTCGACTGAGGATGGAAAGCTGAGGAAAAGGACAGGTGTACCCCCAAACGGGAACAAAAAGCTTTCCAAAATTTAGAAATAAACTGGGTACCACGATCCGAAACAACATCAGAGGGGACCCCGTGAAGCTTCACGATTTCACTGACGAATACCTGAGCAAGAGTCTTAGCATTAGGTAGTGCGGGTAACGCAATGAAGTGTACCATTTTGCTAAACCTGTCCACTACTACCAAAATAACTGTTTTACCCGCAGACAAAGGTAAGTCAATGATAAAATCCATTGACAGATGTGTCCACGGTCTATTGGGAATGACGAGTGGTAATAGAGACCCTGCAGGACGTGTATGTGAAACTTTTGCGCGCGCACAGGTAGAACAAGAAGACACAAAATCCAATACATCCTGACGCAACCTTGGCCACCAAAAACGACGAGACAATAGCTCGAAGGTTGCTTTACTACCCAGGTGCCCAGCTAGTGCCGAACTATGATGTTCCTTTAATAAATCGAAACGTAGGTTCAACGGTACAAACAATTTCTCTGAGGGGCAAGAGACCAGGGCGTCCCCCTGGGCCTCTAACACCTTCCCCTCCAAAACAGAGTGTACCGCAGAAACAACCACTCCTCTTTGAAGAATGGGCACCGGATCACTCACATTACCCCCTCCAGGGAAACAACGAGATAGTGCATCAGCCTTGGTGTTCTTTGCCCCAGTAATCACAAAGTTAAACCTGGTAAAAAATAGCGACCACCTAGCCTGTCTAGGGGTGAGACGCTTAGCTGATTCGAGGTACAGAAGATTTTTGTGGTCCGTAATCACAGTGACGGGGTGGACTGCCCCCTCTAAGAAGAGACGCCACTCCTCAAACGCAAGTTTAATAGCTAATAGTTCCCTATTGCCAATATCGTAGTTCTTTTCTGCTGCAGATAGTTTTTTAGAAAAGAAAGCACAAGGACGCCATTTGCCAGGAGACGGACCCTGAGACAGCACCGCCCCCACTCCCACCTCTGACGCATCGACTTCAACAATAAAAGGCTGAGAGACATCAGGTTGGACTAGTACAGGTGCTGAGGTAAACCTCTCTTTTAGAGAGGAAAAAGCAATTTTAGCGGCGTCAGACCATTTAGAAAAATCAGTCCCCTTCCTAGTCATGTCAGTGAGCGGTTTTACAATAAGTGAATAATTTTTAATGAATTTCCTATAGAAATTTGCGAAGCCCAAGAACCGTTGTAGTGCTTTGAGGTTCTCAGGAAGATCCCAATCTAAAATTGCCTGGACCCTCCTAGGATCCATACGGAAACCTGAAGCAGATAAAAAATAACCTAGGAATTGTATCTCCTGAACGGCGAAGACACATTTTTCAATTTTAGCATATAATTCATTCGTCCGTAGGACCTGCAGTACTTGTCTGACATGCACCTCATGTGTTTTCAGATCAGACGAATAAATTAAAATATCATCTAGGTATATTACCACAAACCTGCCGATAAGATGACTAAAAATTTAATTAACGAAATGTTGAAAGACGGCAGGAGCATTGGTCAGACCGAAAGGCATAACTAGATTTTCATAATGCCCCTCAGGGGTGTTAAACGCTGTCTTCCACTCATCCCCCTCCTTAATATGAATCAGATTGTAGGCCCCCCTAAGATCAAGTTTGGAGAACCACCTAGCACCCGCAATCTGGTTAAACAGGTCAGGAATGAGAGGAAGAGGGTATGGGTCTCGGATGGTTATCCGATTTAATTCGCGAAAATCTAAGCAAGGACGCAGGCCCTCATCTTTCTTTTTAACGAAGAAAAACCCTGCAGCCACGGGTGAAGAAGAGGGTCTGATGTGTCCCTTAGCCAAGCTCTCGGAGATATAATCTTTCATGGCTTGTCTCTCTGGCCCCGAAAGATTATATAACCTGGTCTTGGGTAATTTTGCGCCGAGAATAAGGTTAACCGGGCAATCATAAGGACGATGAGGTGGTAACTTCTGACAACCCTTTTCAGAAAAAACATCCTCAAAATCCGAAATAAATGTAGGTAGGGTAGTTATGGAGGCGACTAAGCAATTGCTATTTAAGCAATTTTCTCTGCACTGCTCACTCCGCTCCAATATCTCCCCGGCCTGCCAATCCACTACCAACCAGGGAAGACCCAGCACTACCGGAGTGGGAAGCCCCTCCAGAACATAACCTGAAAGCATCTCGTTATGGTGGTCCCCTACCCGAAGGTGTAAATTATGAACAATGTGGGTGAGGTTTCTCTGAGACATGGGAGCAGAATCAATAGCGAATATGAGAATGGGTCTCTGTAACGTACAGAGAGACAAACCCATAGTGCGGGCAAAATGGGCATCTATCAAATTTACTCCTGCTCCACTGTCTAGAAAGAAAGAAATAGTCTCCGTCTTATCACCAAAAATAATAACCGCTGGCAACACAAATTGCGATGTACGTATGGAGGAAACGTATACTCCCCGGCTGACATCCTCCACACAGCCTGGGGTTAGTAGTTTTTCCAACGGTCTTTTGTTTCTGAGGAAAGAAGGACAGACATTAATGAAATGACCCCTCTCCCCACAAAAAAAACAAACCCCACGCCTACGGCGAGCCTCAGGAGGACGGACATGACGAGTAGTTCCTCCTAGCTGCATAGGCTCGTCTAAGTCCGTACAGACTAACTGCTGCTTGGGAGGGGTTACCAATTGCTCCGGTTTTTTCAACCTGTCCCTAAGGAGTCTCTCTATATGGATAGAAAGGGACATAACCGCATCAAAGGAAAAGGGGGTCTCATATAATGCAAGCGCATCCTTAACCCTTTCGGATAACCCAGAGCAGAACTGACTCCTGAGAGCCGGGTCGTTCCATTGGGTATCCGTAGCCCACCTACGGAATTCAGAGCAATACTCCTCTACCGGCCGCTCTCCTTGTAAGAGTCTCCGTAATCTTGATTCAGCCAGTGCGACTCGGTCAGGGTCGTCATATATGAGACCCAAAGCCCCGAAAAACTCATCCACTGACCGGAGAGCCTGGGAATCAGTAGGTAAAGAGAACGCCCAGGACTGCGGGTCCCCCTGCAGCAGGGAAATAGCAACCCCCACCCGCTGATCTTCATTACCAGAGGAGTAAGGGCACAGTTTAAAATATAACTTACAGGCCTCACGGAATGTCAAAAACTTGTCCCTTCCCCCAGAAAATCTGTCAGGGAGAGGGACCTTGGGTTCCGCAACAACCTGGTTACCAGTAGCAACCGCTGGGCTTGCGGTCAGTTGTAATCGCTACACAAATTAAGGGCCAGAGATAATGTAATGACCGCACAGGGAGGATAAAAGGGAAAGCCCTGCCCAAGGGAGAGGGAAAGGTGGTGACCCCTAACTCACCTTGCGGCTGGCACCTGACTGCCCTGACGTCCCTAGACGGGTTCCTCACCCGTGCGGCGATCACGTGCCTAAACCCTGGGAGGGAGAGCAGCCAGTAGAGGAGTATTGCGCAGAGTTCCGTAGGTGGAATGACCCGGCTCTCAGGAGTCAGTTCTGCTCTGGGTTATCCGAAAGGATTAAGGATGCGCTTGCTCTGTATGAGACTCCCTTTTCCCTTGATGCAGTGATGTCCCTTTCTATCAGAATAGACAGACGTCTTAGGGACAGATTGAAAAATCCGGAGCAATTGGTAACCCCTCTCAAGCAGCAGTTAGTCTGTACGGACTTAGACGAGCCTATGCAGCTAGGAGGAACTACTTGTCAGGTCCATCCTCCTGAGGCTCGCCGTAGGCGTGGGGTTTGTTTTTTCTGTGGGGAGAGGGGTCATTTTATTAATGTCTGTCCTTCCTTCCTCAAAAACAAAAGACCGTCGGAAAACTACTAACCCCAGGCTGTGTGGAGGATGTCAGCCGGGGGGGGTATACGTTTCCTCCATATGAACATCGCAATTTGTGTTGCCAGCGGTTGTTGTTTTTGGCGTTAAAACGGAGACTATTTCTTTTTTTCTAGACAGTGGAGCAGGAGTAAATTTGATAGATGCCCATTTTGCCCACACTATGGGTTTGTCTCTCTGTACGCTACAGAGACCTATTCCCATATTCGCTATTGATTCCGCTCCTCTGTCTCAGAGAAACCTCACTCACATTGTTCATAACTTACACCTTCGGGTAGGGGACCACCATAACGAGTTGCTTTCATGTTATGTTCTGGAGGGTCTTCCCACTCCGGTGGTGTTGGATCTTCCCTGGTTGGTAGCGCACAATCCAGTGGTGGATTGGCAGACCAGGGAGATATTGGAGTGGAGTGAGCAGTGCAGAGAAAATTGCTTAAATAGCAATTGCTTAGTCGCCTCCATAGCTACCCTACCCACATTTGTTTCGGACTTTGAGGACGTTTTTTCTGAAAAGGGTTGTCAGAAGTTACCACCTCACCGTCCTTATGATTGCCCGGTTAACCTGATTCCCGGTGCAAAATGACCCAAGACCAGGTCATATAATCTTTCGGGTCCAGAAAGACAAGCCATGAAAGATTATATCTCCGAGAGCTTGGCTAAGGGACACATCAGACCCTCTTCTTCACCCGTGGCTGCAGGGTTTTTCTTCGTTAAAAAGAAAGATGGGGGCCTGCGTCCTTGCCTAGATTTTCGCGAATTAAACCAGATAACCATCCGAGACCCATACCCTCTTCCTCTCATTCCTGACCTGTTTAATCAGATTGAGGGTGCTAGGTGGTTCTCAAAACTTGATCTTAGGGGGGCCTACAATCTGATTCGTATCAAGGAAGGGGATGAGTGGAAGACAGCCTTTAACACCCCCGAGGGGCATTATGAAAATCTAGTCATGCCTTTCGGTTTGAACAATGCTCCTGCTGTCTTCCAACATTTCGTTAATGACATTTTTAGTCATCTTATCGGCAGGTTTGTGGTGATATACCTAGATGATATTTTAATTTATTCGTCGGATCTGAAAACACATGAGGTGCATGTCAGACAGGTACTGCAGGTCCTACGGACGAATGAATTATATGCTAAAATTGAAAAGTGTGTTTTCGCCGTTCAGGAAATACAGTTCATAGGGTATTTATTATCTGCTTCAGGTTTACGTATGGATCCTAGGAAGGTCCAGGCAATTTTAGATTGGGATCTTCCTGAGAACCTCAAAGCACTGCAACGGTTCTTGGGCTTCGCAAATTTCTATAGAAAATTCTTTAAAAATTATTCGGTGATTGTGAAACCCCTTACTGACATGACTAGGAAGGGGACTGATTTTTCTAAATGGTCTGACGCCGCTAAAATTGCTTTTTCCTCTTTAAAAGAGAGGTTTACCTCGGCACCTGTACTAATCCAACCTGATGTCTCCCAGCCTTTTATTGTTGAAGTAGATGCGTCAGAGGTGGGAGTGGGGGCTGTGCTGTCTCAGGGTCCGTCTCCTGGCAAATGGCGTCCTTGTGCTTTCGTTTCTAAAAAACTATCTGCAGCAGAGAAGAACTATGATATTGGCAATAGGGAACTGTTAGCTATTAAACTAGCGTTTGAAGAATGGCGTCACTTTTTAGAGGGGGCAATCCACCCTGTCACTGTGATTACGGACCACAAAAACCTTCTGTACTTCGAATCAGCTAAGCGTCTCACCCCTAGACAGGCTAGGTGGTCGCTATTTTTTACCAGGTTTAACTTTGTTATTACCTATCGTCCTGGGGCAAAAAATACCAAGGCAGATGCATTATCGCGTTGTTTCCCTGGAGGGGGTAATGTGAGTGATCCGGTACCCATTCTACAAAGAGGAGTGGTTGTCTCTGCGGTACACTCTGTTCTGGAGGGGAAGGTGTTAGAGGCCCAGGGGGACGCCCCGGTCTCTTGCCCCTCAGAGAAATTGTTTCTACCGTTGAACCTGCGTCTCGAATTATTAAAGGAACATCATAA